>NC_057807.1:326948686-326955827 GCF_018294505.1 Triticum aestivum | reverse complement strand
GGAAAGCACTAAAACCGACGCTTAAAGGCGCCAAATAGGAATTCGCAGCATCCTCCATTGTTTTCTCCTCTGGCTCTTGTGAACACACACGACCGCCTGCATGGTTAATGCCCTAGTTCAGCACCACCATAAAGATGGGTCTGCACCAGGCTTAAATGAAATAGTGCACCGATTTGGTGTTGTCTTTCCTGTTTTCTTCCGGTGCATTTCCTATTGGTCACATGTTGCGTTAAACTACCGGCGCAACACACAGGCGCAAGCGACCGGCCGTGCAGATTGGGTCCACCCATTTAACAGTAGCACAAATAGTCCGGTTTTAGGAACCTTCCAAAAGATTTTGTTGAGCTTTCACTAGGTTTTTTTCCTGTTGTTTTTGTATTGTTTTTCTTTTGGTTTTCTATTTTTCTTTTCTTTTTCTTTCTTTCATAATTCATAAGTTTTAAAAAAATTAAAAACCATAAAGTTTGAAAATTCAAATTTTTGTTCATGTTTTCAAAAAAAACTGGATTCTTTTCAAAGATAAAAATCTTATTTTTTTTGAAAAGTTCAAAACTATTTTTAAACCAAAAAAATCAGAGTCTCAAAATATTGTTCATATTTTTAAAAAATCATGTTTTTTAATACGATATTTTCAGAAAAATGTCCACTCTTTTCAGAAATTGTTCACAATTTTGAAGAAATGGTTAAAATTAAAAAAAATACAGTAGTATTTTTTCAAAAATAAATGTCAAAATGTGTACGAATTGTTCACTTTGCCATTAAAATGGTCACAAACTGAATAAAATTGTGTATTCAAAAAAGACTTTTTCCAAAATGTGGTTGCAGATTTTTGAACGGCTGCTACAGTAAACCACGCTCTGCAGTATGTACTCGCCTCGCTACAGTAACCTGTCCCGATACAGTGAAACGCGACGCTACGGTGCCCCCGCTGCTTTTTTTAGCAACAGTGTTACTAGATTCTGCCAACGGGCCGGTCTAGTAGGAGTTTGGGTTTGTCGGGCCCAACTAGCCCACGGAGGGTACCAGGGAGAGAGAGAGAGAGAGAGACTGGCGTTCAAACCCTTTGTGCATGGCGTCGTTGTCGTAGTGTTCCAACCCTCGGATACATACATTTTTGAATAAAATGGAGCTTTTACCCTGAAAGGGATGTGCGTGCATGCGTCCATCACAAGCCTACCTAATCATCCATATCCAGTCCCTCCATCTTTCACGTATGCATCCGGGCATTATTATTAATTCAGAGTCATTTGTTCAAGTTGCATGCGTCGACATGCATGCATGCATGCATGCTTCCACTGCCTTTCGCTAGCTAATATCCATCTTAAAATATTTTTCTGGTGAGCTTAAGCTTGCGTCAGCTTGTCGGTGAGCAAGTACGAAATACGCTCTCCGTCCTTTAAAGAGTGTACTTCCAATTTTGTTGAAGGGTCAAACTATTTCAACGTTTGACCGAGTTTGTGCAAAAATATATCAATTTTTATGAAACCAAATAAGTATATGATGAAAATATATTTTATCAGGAATCTAATGCTACTAATTGGATGGCATAAATGTTGGTGCATTATTGTATAAACACGGTCAAACATAAAAAAGTTTGACTTTCCAACAAAGTTGGAAGTACACTCTTCAAATGACGGAGGGAGTACAATATATGGTGCTATAAACGATAGAAAGAAAATGCCAGCCCACTTCGATCCAATTCCGTGGAAAGCATATATGCATGCATGAGGCGACCGAGCATGCCTGGGTTGAAATTCAGATCCAAATGACTGCTTTTAGTTTCAGATCTGAGTCAAGAGTTGAATTTCCTCCGTGACAGCGACTTGGATGTGTACATGTATGCCTCTCAGAGAACACACACACATGGATATCAAACGAGGTAAGCACGCATGGTTCTTCACTACTCCTGGATGGAGATGGAGCAAAGCAAAACGGCGACGACACTCATGGTTACAAATGCGGAGCTTTTATCATTATCATCACCAGATCGAGAGACACACATACGTAAAGCCAGCACGCATGCATGCATGCATTACATCCCATGGGGCCTTTCTTTATCCTCCTAGTCTTTAGTGGCGAAATTGAAAGGAACAAAGTAAGAGAAATCAAGAAAAGAAGAGATAGAAAAAGGAAGCACTATTGGCTATGTACGTGGCGTGAAAACGATCGGGTGCAAAGCAAGCGGTTGAATATTGGCACTACGACTACGCGTGCATGCATGCATGCATGCATGGGTGCATGACACGGCAGCATGCACATCAACTGACCGAGCGGCAAAAATACAGTCCCCCTTCACGTACGGTCGATCGATCGGTCTCGCATCATCAGTTGACGGCCTTGGCCCCGCCGCCGGAATTGTAGCAGAAGTGGCGATGGAACTCGCCGCCGATGCAGCACTTGAGCCTCAGGAAGCTCGGCTCCTTGGGGACGGTGAGGGGCCTCCTCGACCTGCGCGCACGTCAACGTCACAATTTCATTCAATCACCATGTATGTCCATCTTTGTTCCTTGAATACTCTAGCACTGAATTAATCAATCATATCGCTAACTGCTTGTTAGTTAACTACTAGCCCCCACTTTGTGTACTAGTAGTACGTACAAAAAAAGAAACAAATTAAAGCTAGTAGCTGATTACACAGGCATGCATGCATGCGAGGGTTGTTGGCTCTAAGTTCCCGTTTCTATTCAACGGAGTATGTGCCCATGCATATGTATATCCATCCACTAGTTTTCTTTAAGTATATGCTATATGCTTTGTTCCTTGATTAATGTCCACATTCTGTTCTACACCTAGCTAGTGATAGATCGAGTGACCCACTTCCTAGTCGATTGATTAATGATAAGTTTGCTCAACAATATCAGCGGGACAGGTTAATGATATGGTCAGTTATGTGTGTGATAATTGCCTTTGAGGGTGGAATGGCTTGTCAAATGCTGGCATAAGTTGGGCCTTCGGAACCATCTCCTTCCTCATCATCTTGATTTCACGCTCCTCCATCACCTATTGGTAGATGTGAATTAGACAAACTGATTGGTAAAAAGAACCTGCTTATTATATGACCCAACCAAATAGACAAAACATATATGCCTCCGAAATGTGTTATTCACCTGTGATAACTTGTCCTCAAATCTCCGAATAATTTCCTCCGTATTTATCTTGCTTGCAATCTGTAAGTTTGTCACAACTTATTAGTTTCTCAAACTAGTGGTATATAAAGGGCCATTTGTTGTGGCAAAGTGAATGTGCATCTCTATAACCTGGTAATTGTAACCAGCTCGCCTTATGGCCCGCTCCTCGGTGTGAAGCCTGCAGTAGCTCAGTGGCTGCTCGTGCTTTGTCGATCTCTGATGCAAAATTCATATGAAACTTTCAGGGCACTTGTGTGCATGTTGTCACAAATTTGTGCCACATCTGTTAGGGTTAATTAATATATCTCTGTAAATGTTTGAAATGAACCTTGGGTGAGGTTTGTGAAGTTGGTGAACGTCGTTTGCTCTCATCATGAGTTGCCGAGTCTTGACCGCCTTTACGGAAGTTTTGCTGCTCATTTTTTGGTCGTGCCTGAAAAGGACATACTGAGATAATTAGCCGAAACATGATTTGGAATCGTAATTTATAAAAAAAACACAAAAGTACCCAGATGAAAATGCTTTCATAGGGAAAGACTCTAGCTGGTTAGGTGAAATGAGATGTTGCACCCTTAAAAGTTCTCAGTCCCATCTCTTTAGTGTACATGCTAAAGAGATGTCAGTGTCAAAAAAGAAAAGAAAACAAGAAGAGATGCGCTACATTACTAGATGCATGGATGTGCACGCCATTCCTACAAATTTATTAGGTTGGTCACAATGGGGAGGAACTTAGGAGTAACATCACACACTCCAATACAACTTTGCTTATGTGTCATATATTTAATGAAGAGAAAGGTGCTTGTGGTAACTAGCTAAGTTACCGGAACATCACACACTCCAAGAAACAATGAGTCTATAACCTAATAAATACATTGTTGCATGACACTACATAGATGTTCCTACCCACTGTGGAGGTAGTAACATAGTCTAGGAAAGTGTGTAAGTTACTAGACTATGTTCTTGCCCATTGTGACCAGCCTTAGTACCTCGGTGACGTTCTTCTTATGAGGAGGGGACCCGCCGTTCCTTGCTGGGCTTTTCGGACCTGAACTAGTTGATGAGCTCTGCAGGAAACAAATAACAACTTTTAAAATCAACCATAACAAATTAACTCCAATAAAAGTTCAAATTAAGAAAATTATAAGATAAATACTTTCTCTGTAAAGAAATATAAGAGTGTTTATAGATCACTAAAGTAGGGATCTAAATGCTCATATATTTTTTCATGGAGAGAGTATATTTTAAGCCGTGTGTGCCGTACCATAAATATGTGCAAGCCGACAAGTAAAGAGTAGCTTGCCTTGACCACTTGGACAGTTATAGAAAAAGTAGGGAAAATGATACCCAAGCTAACCCAAAATCGCCAGGGGCTTGCTTAGAAAGCCTTTAACTAAGTTGAAAGTAACTGACATCTATACAAAGTGACGTACGTCTAACTAGAAAAGATCAAGCTAGACATGCAATATACTTATTAATAACTACAACTAGTGGAAGAATTTGCATGTTCAAGGCGAAGTCGATCTTAAGCTTTCACCCATATGCTAGAACCAAAATGCTCTGCAAATGACAGCCAAGCTGAGAATCCATTGAACATGCTGCAAATACCAACCAAATGTTTGCATGATCAATGCACGTCTAAGGGCCGGAAACCAAGTCCCAGCTGATGAACCCTAGCTTAGCTAGAACAGCAGAGGCAACAGGATGCATGCATGCATGCATGCATTGTAATTTCCTAAACCTTAGGGGAGGTGGCCTTCCTTGCCTTCTCCATCTCTCTAGCCATGGATGAGCTCTCTCTCTCTCTCTCTCTCTCTAACACGAACACCACGATGTGCCGAATGCAAGCTGGAACACAATGGTCGATGGCTTAGGCAACCAATAGTTGCACCATTTTATAGAGCTAGCTAGCACCACGCATGCATGCGCAACACACCTCCTCTTTCTGGCTACTAGCTAGCTAAGAGACAAGTGGGATATGGTGGTAGGTTTCAAGCAGCTTAGCTTAGCTAGATAGTGTGTCACTTCACCAGCCATCTATTCCATTCCATTCAGGGTTCCTTCAAGAGGCCTCTAAGCCCACGTCCAAATCATCCAGTACACGCTTTCAGCATATATCATATATCATCGATCAGCAGTGTGCATGTATGACTGTGTGTGTGTGTGTCTGTGTGAGAGTGTCTTGTCACTGGCTACCAACCATGGGTTGAGCCATAGCCATCAGCCAAGGGAACCAGGCTAACAAACTTCTCCGGCTGCTTTATTTGAGGTGGGACTGAAACCTCCATCTCTCACTCTCTGGGGTTGGTTATGCATGGGACTGAAACTTCTGGTCGCACGCACTCGCGGTCGCAGATTCTTCGGGGATGTATCGAGGAAGCGAGCTTGAAGAAGCCATGGATAGAGGCAGGCATTCTGTGAGGTTGCTAGCTTGCCAGGTTAATTGGCTCCTGGCTTGAGGCTGACACAGTGACACTTGCAACAACCTTAACGTTGCCTAGGCAACAGACTCATCCTGTTTGCACGCGTAGCCATGATTGTTATGTCCCAGCTTTTTGGCATATTCACGACATTCTAGATGTCTGCATGCATTTTATCTTTATGGCAGCTATGCTACCTGCGGCACAGCACTACTCTGCCTAGTGATCGTTTAATTAGTTCCATGTGTGTGTGGTAAGTAGCTGCCAGTAACTCGCTTAGTTAGTCCTACATGCGTGCTCTGTTTTGCTACCTCCAGCTAGCTGGTTCTAGACGTCTTTTAGTTTTAGGTACATCCATTTTTATGCATTTCTTTGACAAGTATTTCTGGATGAAGGAAGTAGTAATTGTCACAATCTCGTAGCTCAGTTGGTTAGAGCATCTCCAGCCGCGCCCCAAGAAGGTCCCCCAGGCGATTTTTCGACCGCCGGCGCCAAAAAATCGGCCCAGTCGCGCCCCCAAGGGCCCAGTTTTCGCCGGCTCGGGTCGAAATTGGCGCCGACGGACCCAACCCGAACCCGGCGCGCTGGGGACGCTCGGGGGCGCCGGGCGAATCGTTTTTGGCGTGAAGAGTCGCGGGCCCCCCTTGCCAACGACTCGACTCTCTTCTCGCCGCTTCATCGTCCTCATCGCCTCGTTTCCCGCGGTGAATCAATGCCAAAGCTGCGCGCGCTGCCGCACCGGTCAGCCTCCATTGATGCCTCACGGGCGGCGCAGTGAAGGTCGGGCGACGCGCGTCCCCTCGCCCGCCACGCGTAGCGCGCCGGCCACGCGTACTATGCGGCGCCTCCGCCTATATAAGCCGACCACCAGCACGCTGGAGACACGCACAGATCCTCCACCGCCGACGCGCCCATTCCCCCCCCCCCTTCTTCCCTCCCCTCCTCTCGCCGTCTCCAGTTCAGAAGAATGGCCGAGCGCTTCCCAGGCGACGGCGCGGCGGCGAATGGCTTCGGGCGCCGCCATCTTCACGAGAACGAGGCTCGTCTCCTTTTCAAGGCCGAGTACCCGGCCCCGCCGGACATGCGGGTGCCCGGGGCGTGGAGGATCAGCGTCGGCGGCGTGCCGGTGCCACCACCACCCACCGGGGCGGCGCGGTGTGCGGAGATCGCATGTATCCGCGCGTCCCTGCCGCGGACGGCGAGGGAAGGCCCACGGTACACCCCCGACAGCCCGCTCTGGGAGCCCTACTTCCGCCGCCGCCACGCCGAACAGCTCGAGGCGACAAACGGCGTCGTGCCCTCCGGCAGGCTCAACTCCAAGGGCCGGCGCCAGTGGTGGGGCGTGCCCGGCCGCACGTTGGAGGCCGTCCTCGAGTACATCGAGGGCGGCAACACGCCGCGCCTCGAGTACCCCGCTCCCCCGTCCTTCTCACGCCGCCGTGGGAGCTCCTGGACGCCGAGGCGCATGGAGCGGCCCGGGGCGTCCTCCTCCTCGTCCGGCTCTCCCTGCCTCCGCCCCGTCAAGCCGGAGCCCCAGGACACTCCTGTCAGCGCGCGCACCCGCAGCTCCGGCGTCCGCATTGGCGAATCCACCCC
>NC_057807.1:326923951-326948521 GCF_018294505.1 Triticum aestivum | reverse complement strand
CGCTTCGTCCTCGTCGAGCCCAAGCCGGAGCCCGGCCTCCCCGCGGAGTACGAGGAGATAGCCCGACGCGGCTTCTCCGGTGAGGACGCCCTACAGTGGGCGCGGGACGACTACCTCCGCGACGAGATGGTCCGGCAGCGCCGGGCCCTGGAGGAGATAGAAGCCCGCAAGCGTGGGCGCGAGGACGAGCACGGCGTCGTGATCCTCGACAGCGACGACGACGAGGACGCCCCCGGACCGTCCAACCCGCCGCGCCAACCGAGGGAGGGATGCAGCAGGGACGGCAGCGGCGGAAGCGGCGGCGACGACGATGACGATGACGGCGGCGGCAGCGGCGGCGACTACACGTGGTTCTACAGCCTCCTCGGCATGTAGAACTGCAAGGGCGGGCGGCGGGCGGCGGGGAGCGGCGAGGTAGACGGCGAGGAGCGGCGATGGAGACGGCGAGGAGCAGCCCCTGGCAGTTTTTTTATAAAATATGTTTAAATTTGAAAGAACTCGCCGAAGTTTGCGTTAAATTTGAGCCATGTTTGCGCCGTATTTAAGTTTTTCAAAAAAAAACTGGACGCGGCAACTGGGGGGCATCACGCCCCCAACGCGCGGTTTAGCGCCGGTGTGCCTCAAAGGGCGATTTTTAACCCCTCCTGAGGGGCCAACGGCTGGAGATGCTCTTAGAGCGACGGTCCGATGTACCGTAGGTCGATGGTTCAAGCCCCTCCGAGACCACTGAATTTTTTTATGCCACAATAAGCTTACGTAATATAAAACCGGCGCTGACATGCGGGCCAGCAGCAGTTCATTTTACATCTGTAAGCCTAGGCCTAGCTATATAATGTGTATCAAGTTTTATTCTAAAAATAATAAAGTGGGAGATTTCAGCATGCATATATGCATGAATTGAAAGGCTAACGGAACGGCGATCGTATTGCACATCCGGCCATCATACATCAATCTACGTCTCACTCGATTTCGTTATTTTCAGGCCGGCCGATCGATTCCTTATGTTCCAAGGTATGATGACGAATATATTACTTTCTCTGTCTGAGAAAAAACAAGTGTGACGCATGTCGATGAGGCAGCCGACGCGCGCACCAGTCCTTTAACATTCAATATTCCACACGTTCTTTCTGCGGCATGCATGCAGCCGAAACGCAAACGTGACGTACTGCGCTGCTCTGCTGCAACGGTGCAACACTCGTTTTCGCTGGTGCCTTTGGTGCGAATCATCTGTCGCAGCGCGCTTTTAATTAGGTGCTGGTTCAATTTGTTCGTTAATTCCAAGCGATTCGTCTTACTTTGCCATGCAGCCATGCCAAGCAAGGTGCTGATCCAGCTGTCCACGAAGATAATCTCTATTGAAACAGTCTTTCACCTCGCTTTATAGATAAAAAATAAAATTTGTGTGAGAAATTTCCAATCTAAACGTTTCAAAAATAATCTAATCTATTAATCTCTAATCATGGTGCTACAAAGACACAAAAGGTAATAAAAATTACAACCAGGTTTGTAGACCTTCTAGTGACAACTACAAGTACTGAAGAGAGCCGAAGGTGCGTCGCCGTCATCGTCCCTCCCTCACTAGAGACGAACAAACTTTGTTGTAGTAGACAGCCGGGGAGTCATTGTGCTAAGGCCCCGTAGGTCCAGAGCAGCAACCATCATCGATGAAGTAAGTCGTAGATTGGAAGCATCAACCCTATAAACAGCCAAACCAAGACAAACAAGACCGGATCCAAACAGATCCACTAAAGACCAGCACCGGCATGATCCCACACGAGATCCGGCGGAGACACACCTCCACACACCCTCCGACTACACTAGACGCAACACCGGGACGGAGATAGAAAGTGGAAGACATTATCCCTATTGAGGGACATCGCCGCCGCCACATAATCCCAACCAAGATACTAAACCTAATAAAAACAAGAACGGGTCCGTCCCGCCGCCGCGGGGAGGGGGGGGGGAATCCTCCGCTTCTCCATGGCCCAAAGGCCATCGGAGATGGGACGAACCGGCAGTGGCGTCGGCGGAGGAAAGAGGAAAGCTTGGGCGCCGACGTGGTGGTTGCTTTGGTTTTGTGATTTTTTTTACGCATCACTTGATTTGCATGAAGCCCTCAGGGTGCCGCAGCGAGCGGCATGATGCCCCAGTCGATTTGCGCGAAGCCCCGAGCCAGAATGCCAGATACAAGGGCACCGCAACGAGTGCCATGATGCGTCAATCGGTTTGCGCGTATGCTTTCAAATTTTGCGTTCTGGCCCTTCCTTGCTTGGTGTTCTATTATATTTAGTTTGTCGGCAAATTGATGACCGACATCGACACCATAACTAATGTTCCAAAATACTTGAAGTTCTAGGCTTGTTTTAAGTTAAACTTCTTCACGTTTGACCAAATTCAAAAAAAAAATTGTATCAATGTTTACAACACAGAAAAAAATGCATCGACAGCATATATAGCTGATACGTGAGAGCCAAATTAAGCGGCACACTGTTCCGGCACTCGTGCTCCACACACATTTTTCGTTATTTCAGCACCTTATGTTTCAAGGTTCTGGATGGAGCAGCTGCGGCATCAGCGTCATGAGCGTGCGCGGGTTTTCGCTCCTTCCGGCCGCATCACGCATGCATGCATATTTATTTCAGGCCACTGCATGCAGTGCACTCGTCTTTCCTCCAGTGGTATCTTGGGTACGAAATCGATCCTACGAACGACGAATAAAGCGTACCGTGCCCGCTTGTAGTAGGTGTCAGTTCGTTATGACGAAGTAACAACCACAAATTGTTTATCCGTGTCTTCTCATTGACAAGGAAAAAACGTTCATATATATACCGTGTGAATTGTGATCTTGCTAAGCACACTTCAACTTCTCAAAAATACTGGTATACACGTACTACAGAGCACCACACTTTAACTTCTCAAAAATCAAAGGCGCTTAATCTGATTTTTGATGTACAAATGTGTACTATTCGTTGAGTTGTGATATTTGTCCATATATATTATCCAAACCAAAGGTAAATAATAATATTGTCTTCTTTTAGGAGAATCATTTTTTGGACCTTTTAGGATAATGATGAAAATATATTGGGGCCTCCTTGGCAATGATTCTTGATCAGAAAGCAAGCAATGATGCTGACAACCTTCCAAATATGTGTGAGAAAGTCCATGAATGGGTTTGGTGAAGAGATTCCTTTATGCCTACTAGCAACCCCATGCAAATATATATCGTACAGAATATGTACCACCACATATTATACACAAACAAATGCAACTAAAGGAAGTCCCTGAAAAAAAAAACATATCCTACTAGAACAAGGGGCGAGGAGGAGCACCGTGAACGGCTACAACGCAAAAACATTTTAACACACAGAACACTGGAATATGAAGTCTCAAGAAGATTTGAGGAGATAGAAAGGGATACTATTTGGTACAAAAATCAACATAGTTATTTTACAGCCAAGAGGTAACTAGTGTGTCAATGATTATCGGGCAAACAGTTCCAACTTATTGCTCAGGTTACCAAAAACCGAGTCCGCTGAACCAGCTAGCGTACCTGACCCACATGCACCATGGACCTTGTCGAGGGTGTTTCACAAGGACCCTAACAACAGTAGCCTCATGTTACTAGATGGACACGGGGCACATATTTCACCTAGATTCAGGCCCTCACTGGTGGAGTAACAATCCTGCTATTCCTTATATAGGATTATATCGAGATGATTTTACAATAAATGAGTACAGTGATGGTATCGACGAGTTGGATGTCAGCCCGGTGAGTTCCATGTGAACAATTTGGGCGGAGCACCCAGATCGAATGTTCTAATGACCTAGTTTAGGGCTCAGACAATGTTGAATATGCCCTTAGAGTTTGTCGAATGCCTTTATATATGGGTTTATATATGTGGGTGGTCGTCATCCTTCATATTGATCATCTTGCCTTGCATGCCGTCGACTCCTCCTGCCTTTAGTCACCGAACTTCTTTGAGTGACAGGGGGGTGGCTCGTCGGAGGAAGTCGGCCACACATGCATGGCGCCCCAATACCGCACATATGTAGGAAAGTACAACCCAAATATGGTATGCGTGGCATGGAAATACGATGGAACCACTTATCCTCGACAAGCTAGCTCCGTCAATATTTGCAATGAGGTCGCGGGTATGTTGCTAAATCGTTTGCCCCTGCTGAAGTCGTTAGGCGACTTGCTTGTCGGCACTTGGACTCGTGGAGTCGTTGCTTCCCCGGCTAGCTGCTAGTCTGCCACTTGGCGGCTTCTTTCTATTTCTTTTATGTTTTTTGGGCATGATTGTGTTGTTGCCCCATCTTATTTACTTTGGTTCCTCGAACTTGGTTGTATGGATATTTGCTTTATTTATAAAGCAGGCTGAAAGACTATTTCAAGAGAGAGAGAGAGTCGTTGCTTCCCTTGTGGCCATTTTAGTCGTCTATGAACCGTTGTCACGTGACATACCCTGCGGGGGGTAACTGCGCGAATATATGGATGGTGATGCAATTGATCATTGGCTTTTGTGCGGCAGGTGGATTTATACACACATTACCCCCTTTGATGAAGCAACGCACCTTTCCTTCATTCCTCCGTTCTCAATTTTGTAGAGCCCAGAGCTTCTTCTTGCGTTCTCTCCTCCGCGCGTGCCTAATGGACTGCCATGGGAACCACTGCTACGTAGAACTTCCAGTTGGGTACGCAGGCGGCCACATACCACGCCATATTTTTATATATCAATAGTGGAGTATTCAGAATCCTCTATGCATATTAATAGAAATTTGTCCGTTGTTACAAAACTATAATGGAAAAAAACAAGGATTTAAATTTGTCAAATGAGTACACTGATTAGCTTTGGCTTGACAACCAGTTATATGCAACAAACAAGCAGTGGTTCAATACATGAATTTAGAGATAACAACCACATAATAGTTTGATGCATGATTTAGAGACAGAATGGCCAGAGTGTGTACACACGTACATCATGCAAAAGTTGTGGTCACGCAGGCAACTAAAAGTGAAGTGGGAGAAGTGTACTCACCACCAACTCAAAATTTTGCAAGTAGGAAAGATTTGGTTTCACTTTCATCACAAAGAAAAACCCCAGCTGAAAGAAAACAAGGAAAGCAAATCTGTTAGCTTGGGCATTGTTGGCCATCGGTCATTCTCAGGTTTCACCCGCTTGAGAGCAAAGAGGAATACACATGTCGCTTCTCCCAATTTAAGTAATGATATATGATAGGTCCAGGTTTTAACATTTTGGCTTCAAACACAAGTAGTGAGCAGTAAGTACCTCACTCTATCACAATTCACACCTAACGGCAAAAGTGTTGGCATCAATTCGTTAGATAACAGTTTCCAAAAGCCGTAAGAAGACTGCCACCATATAATTAAATAAATATTTCTACACCGCTAGTGCTAAGCAACAATATAATTTGTTTAAGGTGGGACTGAAACTTCTCCCTTCTCTCGCTCTCTGGGGTTGGTTATGCATGTATGTATGGATGGATGGATGATGGCATGGTTAGGTTGCTTGTCGGGCATCGCCGGTGTGGCCAGCTAGTGCGGCCAAGATAGCCACAGTGGCTAGGAGGAAGCTTCGTTCATTGTCGGCTATGGAGGTGTACGTTTGCATGCAATGCAAGCAATGCAACGAGATAGTAGCTCATAGCTATGTCGTCTGGTCTCTTTTGCCGCGGTAGCTATGTCGGCGTCGTCGTCTGCATACTTGAGGCTGGTACTTGCAACAACTGGCAACACTGCCAAAGCTAAGGCAACTGTCCATGATGAATTATTGTCGTGTCTCGTCTTTAAGTTCATATATATGTCTTCTCATTCAAAAAAACTACATATACTCCGTATATGTTAATTCTAGCACATTGCTACGTGATTCTGAGTGCTGTTGTAGTAATGAAGGCTTTCGTCCGGCATTATATTCTAACTCCCTCCGTTTCATATTAGCTGACACTCAAACAGATGTATCTGGAGCTGGAAACTGACCCAACGAACAACAAAGCGAGGAATAGGACTCCTCCTCCCATGTCGTCCCCGCAGGCGACCGGGGGCAAACCCTAGAGCGCCACCAGCGTCCTCTCCTCCTAGCCTCCCTCCCTCGCCGCCGCTGCATGGCGCCACCGGGCCAAGCCCGGCCGGCATAGGTGGCGGCAGGGAACTGACTCCTCTCCGCTCGGGGCGCGGCTCGCAGGACAGCTTCTCGCGCAGGGGCAGTGGGCTGGCGCGACGGCGGGCGCATGGGTCAACGCGTGTGCGGTGAAGGCTGGCGCGGTGGCGGACTGCTGCTGGCCGTGGTGCAACGGGTGCGAGGAGACTGCTCAGGCGGGTGTGTGCGCCCTGTTCCCTGGCCAGGTATGAACGGATCTGGCTCGGGGTGGCTGGGGCGTGGCGCAGGCGGTGGCCAAAGGCACAGCTGGGTCTCTGGAGGCAGTGTGTTGCGTCTGTCTCGGGAGGGTGGGCGCGGGCAAGCCCCCGGCCAGATCCAGCCTCCTGGCTCAAGGTGGCGGCGCAGGCCGTGGCAGCACGGGTCGGCTGCCATGGTAGCTCCGGCGGCGATGGTGGCTGGTGGAGGTAGGCCAACGACCTTGGGTGGCGTGGGTTGGTGGCGGTGGTGGTGGTGCATGCCGGCTGGATCTGGCGTTTTCCAGCAGGCGGCGCGGGTTGGGGCACCGGCCCGGCGTGGCCGCTACTCCATATGTGGGCGGCAACGGCGAGGCGGCTCGACCTTCTGGTGGCGGCTTCCATTCGCCGCGCCGGCATCACGGCAGCTCGGCGTGTCAGCTGCGGCGGCGGCTAGATTCCCTGTGTCGGCTCGTTTGTATGCGACACGGCTTGACCTTCGATCTATCTCCTTGGCGTACGGCCGGTATCTTCGTCGATGGTTGGCCCTCCCTCAACTGCGGTCCATCACTCATCTTGCGCCCGGCGGCATGACCGAGCTCGTCTCGCGCCGGTGCCTCAAGATGGGTCGATGGAGGCCAGTTTTGGCCGGCCTATTGGGTCTCGACACTGGAGGCAGCCTAGGGATGCGAAAGGCGGGTCCTTTTCGCTTGTATCTTTGGTTGGGGTAGCGGCGGATCTCGGGTAAGGTGGTGTCAAGGTCTTGGATGTCGGGGCAGCGGCCCTGGTGGTGGGTCTGCGATGCTCATGGGCAGAGACTGTGGCTTGGTGCTGCCCGGTTGCCACGGGCGTGTGGGCGGCGTGGTAGCCGGGGTGTGGCGTTCGGTGGCGGTGAGTCGTGGTCGGGGTGAAAACCTACTCCATCTTCGGACGGACCGGCGGCAGCGAAGCTCGTTCCCTTCTTGAAGGCGTCGGCGCGGCTCTCATTGCCCGTCGTCTTGCTCCAGGGAACACTCTGATCCTCGGATCAGGCGATGGCGGCGCTCCGGTGTCGTCCCCTTCCTGAAGGTGTCGCTTTGAAGCCCACGGTTCGTCATATGCGGCTTCACTTCTTCGCGGTGGCGTGTTCACGGCTGTAGCCCCCGGCTACTCTTGTAGTGCTAAGGATGGTGTTGCTGCGCTCAACGCCAATGTATTCTACCTTAGATGTGTGTGTGTGTGCGTGTGTTATGGGGGCAATGCGTTTGTACGGTGCTGTTGATCGTTGCTTTATATATAAATCGAGGCTCGGTAAATGAATGTATCTGGCACTAAACACATCTAGATGCATCTGTTTCAACGGCAACAAATATGAAACAGAGGAAGCAATAAACTAGTAATGCCCTTAACGGCCAATAATACGACGATGATGGTGCGTGCCTCCTTCTTGAGCATCTGTGATCTAGATCTGTGAGGAGAAAGCATGACCCTCGTGGCTCTTAATTTATCTTCCTCGAGCATCTACAGAATTTTGATGCATTAGAGCATCTCCAATCCAACTTGCCGGATTTTCACACCTACTCGCTCCGTCCTTGAAAAAATGTACTTTTAACTTTGTTTGAGGATCAAACTATCTCAAAGTTTAACCGAGTTTGTGTAAAAATATATGAGTGCTTGTGAAACCAAATAGATATGACGAAAATATGTTTTATCATGAATCTAATGCTACTAATTTGATGGCATAAATGTTGGTCTATTATTATATAAATACAGTCTAACATAAAAAAATGACTTTTCAACAAAATTGAAAGTACACTTTTTCAAGGACGGAGGGAGCACCCCTTATATGCCCGCGGATACATGCAGACAGTGTCGGAGGACATGTTCGGACATCCTCATCTTCTCCCGACATATTGATTTGGTTTGGGAATTTGCGAATGTTTGCACACATGCAATTTTTTTTGGAACCGTTTGTACACATGCATATGAGAGAGAGTGAGAGTGATACAGGTTGGGCCGGATCTGATGTACGGGTTATATGGTCACATCCGGACATGCCCATTTCCTCTTTTCTGGCCGGATCTGACGTACACCCAACATTCTTATATTAGTTTACGAACGGAGCACATGTTGTATTGTCACATTCGGACACCCGTATTTCCTCCTAACATTTGAACTGTGTTCGGACGAAGGGGAAGGTTTGGGGAATCTCGGTTGGTTAGGCTTTTTTCTTCTCTCTTTTCTGTCCGGGCTGTCCGCTGAGACATATGAAGAGGTTTTGAGGGCTTTGGTTGGATGGAGATGCTCTTAAAAATGTGTGTAATTGTACTACTTCTCGTCCCCCATCCTGGTAATCATGATGTTTCCTAACTAAAATATTGTTCTATGACACCAAGTCAGGACCTTGCGGTGCTAGTCTCTGTGATTTCTAAACGGCATGACAATTTTGCACACGCTTACGCAAGGTATAATTTTAGATAGGTTTTATTGTAGCAAGGAACACTGATTCAAGTTTGCAGACCATACGGCAAGTTCTGCAACACTAAAGGCGCTTATCCATGGAACAGAACACGACGAACAACAACAATCCATGTAAACACATCTCATCCGGATCACTGCTGCTTCAACACAACCGATCGATAAATAGAATCGAGAATAGTCCTCCATGGCCTCAGGTGCAGCTTTCACCTCTCTTTAGCCTGCTCCTAAGGCCTCCTCCAAACACCCACTTGATTTAAATTATAATGAGCGCACTATGCTCGACTCACATTTTCTTGGGGTCCGAGCTTTCATTTTGGTAGCCTTGAAGAATTGTGCCGCAGACATTCATGGCGCGGGCATCTAATAGACTGTGGTTCCAGAGTTTAATCATAAGGAAACGCCAGCTCCTGTTCACCCAGCGAGAAATTGCAAGTCAAATAAACACCAAACAAAAAGGTGCCTTGCTAGGCGTTACAGATGACCACAAGCAGATGCTACTCCCTCCGTCCCAAAATATAAGAGTGTTTTCGACACTAGTGTAGTGTAGTGTCAAAAACACTTATATTACGGGACAGGGGGAATAGTTGACGTCGATAGAACTATAGCTCAGCAACTCACCATAGTAGAGGAGGATTCTGTACAAGATGTTTTCCATGAAGCCGGGAGAATGCCTCACAGGCCCAAGGAATATGACCATCAGCTAGCACCCTGTAATTTAGCAATTCAGTACGAGAAATGGACATGGAGGGTTCCGTGGGTATCACTAGACCAAAATTTGTACCGCATAGGATGAACACAACTTGTCAAAACAAAGTTGTGATATCCTCTGCAGGAAAAAATATCATATATGGTGGATACACATAGTCGAATCAAACTCAAACGAACATTGAAGGCAACAACAGAAAAAACGGAATGAAAACTTTCAATGGAGTATCATGTCGTATGAAAAAGTTCAAAAAAGAAGCCTATAGAAATAACCCATGCCCAACACGGAACAAACAGCCTTCCGACAATCATCAAAATGAGAATGACTGGAGAACAATGCATTCTGCGCAAGACAGACAAAATGGTACCCCCTTCTCACTGGAAACACCCCCAGCTTAACGCATCACAAAACACCTTTTAAAGCAATATAAAATGACGAGGACTTGGTACTCGAAGAATTTTCATATCCAAAATTTCACAACAACTAAAATCATAAAAAAGAGATTTCCAATTCAGGAAGAACGCAAAAATAGTCCTGACCTTTGTTTCCGAACAAATGAATTCCACATATGCATAATAAGTTTCTCATCGTCTGTAACGTCAACAAAATCCTCAAGCATCTGCAACACAGAAATGTAATAACTTAAAAGGGGGAATAGTAGAAATAAATTTTTAGACAGAGACTGACTTGAGCTCACGTGCAGGCAACAGCATGAATATAAATTTTATGTTTCCGAACAAAGACGATGAAAAAAATATGATTGTATCTGACCCGTTTATCTTCAAAATCGGCGATGTCATCATCAACTTCATCTTCACTATCACGGTCCGAGAAAACTTGTTCCAGTGCCATTGGCTACAAGAAACGTAGTAAATGCAGTCAAGCTAGATTTCAAATGTAGAAAAATAAACTGTAGATAATCCAAAGTCCAAGGTCATGATAACAAATAAATAGTATATAATACTTAAAATCCAATAAACAAAATATAATTAGGGGCAGTGCAATAACCAAACGATGAGCATCTGCATTAAAAGCAAGACAACGAAGACTGGCGTACAGCCAAGCGCAACCATATAGTCTGACACTCAAACCAGACATCACGCTAGCAAGACTGGCAGTCTGGTATTTGTGTAAAATACACACGCAAGCTCTTCCAGATCACCATATTTTATTTCAAGAGAAGCTAATCGTGAATGGAGAAGAGTATTACTGCACACCAACCTCTGAGGAGAAAGAACTTAACATTTTGGACCTCAACTATAAATCAGCATCAAATTCAAATGCTAAGTTAGAGGTTGAACTGATTATTCCCCCATACAAAATAACTAAAGACCAGGCACCCAGAAAACAAAATGTGGATACAAAATCCTAAAGGCTAAACAAGAATTATGGAACTATCAACTATGCAAACAGGCAACAGAAATAGATCAAAAAAGTTTAAAGAACATAGAACAATACAATGAGATGGGTTTTTATTTTCCACACACCTGTGCCCTGTGAGAATGGAAAAACTGACGTTTCTGCAGGAGTTGCCGGCTGCCAGACAGTATACAAAATAAAACAGTTAGTTTAACTTAACATTTTAAATCTTACAATGCATAATGTGATACCGGCAATGTAAACAGAAGGGTTACTTTCTGGGATCAGCTCGCTCCGCAGATAGTTTCCTTGTCTTCCCAAACTGTAGTACTGTGGGTGGTGAAAGATTGCTACCATGTAATAATTGAGCAGGATCAACAGAAGCACGTGGTGCAGAAATATCTGGAAATTTTAGACAACGGAAATGGGATATGAGCACATGTAAGAAATAAACATTTGCTGCCGTAATCTGTTTCGCAGGAAACAACTTATCATGTTTGTAATATTCAGATATAACAGAAGAAAGTTGCAATAATCTTCACCTAAGGTAAGGATATAAATGTTTCGGGTGTGTTATATTCAAAACAGCATGCAGAACTTCTCAATGCTAAAATTCCGTGTGCATGAAACAAACAAGAACTAGCTCATTCTAAATTTACCAAAAATCCAAATTCACCGGAAATTTTACTTGTTTGCCAAACTGTATGAATAAGTCAAGAAAAATATTTGGTTGACTAACAAAAAAGGAAAAGGAAATCACAAGATAAGAATGTACCATCTTCCTCCCTCTGCACAAAGTCATCTTCAGACACTGCCTGGGCGTCTTCAGGTGAATCTGAATCCATGATATGTGGATGTACATGGCTTATTTTCTCAGCTGTGGTTCCCAACATTCCCAACCTTCTACGCTTCTTAAACCTTGAGCTGATGCAACACAGTTTGGAAAATCAAACAGAGAACATAGCAGTAGCACCTTGCAAAGTGATGAATAGCTTACGAGTAGGAAAATGTTTGATGTCTTGGATCAACTCCCTCAGCCACAAGCTGAAAATAAATGGGATTATTAGTTCCAAATATTAGAAACAAAATGCTTCAATTTAAATCAATTACTAATGATTCATGGATTTACTATGCCAAGCACGTAAAACTTATGCAAAGCAGATTCTGCGAGGTATCCTGCACATTCGTCAAAGAATTTTGCAGAAAGCATGGGTTGATCATCACCAAGAGGCATAATATGTGCAGCTCATGGCCTTTGCATACAAGAAAGTAGGATGAAAAGCTAAGAACAAAACTGGGAATTTAATTAGCAGAAAACCAAGGGATATTCTTGTTATGTGGGAATAAGCTATCGCTTATCAATGGAGCGCCAGCAAAGGTCACAAGACGGATACACCACAGCTGGTCTCGGTGCTAGAGTGTGACTTACACCAGTCATATTGATTCAGTCAATCCACCCAAGCTAATTGTTTGGTGCGGTTAGTCCCTCGATTAGTCAGGATTAACTCTTTTTATTCAAATTAGTTGTACCCCAAGTCATATTGATTCAATGAGTCCACCCAAGCTAATTGTTTGGTTCGGTTAGTCAGGATTAATCAGTTTTATTCAAATTAGTTGTACTTGTTAGGAATCCTAGAGTTTTATTCAAATTAGTTGTACTCGTTAGGAATCCTAGATACAAGGATTATCTAAATGAATGGTGCTCCATTAGGGGTGCTACAGATAAGATGGGTTGGATACTGCATAAAACCACGAGATGTAAATTGTAATCTACTGAGTCAAGTCAAGCAAAGAGCTAAGGAAAACAAGTCTTTCCTGCTCTCTGCCTCACCCTCTCTCCTCCTATCCTTGCGCAGCTGCGCCTAGCGCTTCCAGCCCAAGACCTAGCCCAACCCACAAACAGTACCCCAAACACCAACCTCACACTGAAGGGCAGCCCGGTGCATGTAGCTCCCGCTTGCGCAGGGTCCGGGTCCGACCACTTTGGGTCTATTGTTCGCAGCCTTTCCCTACATTTCTGCAAGAGGCTGTATCCAGGACTCGAACCCGTGACCTCATGGCCACAAGGCAGCAGCTTTACCACTGCGCCAAGGCTCCCCTTCAAACACGAACCTCACACTCACGAGATAATACTCTCCGACAAAATTCATTCCATGAAATCAAGACATATAACTTAGAACACTCGGTTCAAACAGCTAACTTGGAAGTTCTAGATCTCTGATTTACCTCAGTTCTCCAGACATCAGTCTTCAGACTAACATTAACAGCCTGGCATTCTTCAGATATCTGTTTGAGCATAATGAACAAATTACGATCAAAGTACGACAACAAGCAAATAAGATTTAGTGATGGAAATTTCGGAGGTTTACCAACCCAAAACTCAAAGTGGAATAGGTCATGTGATGAGTTCAAGTGACACCCCAAACCCTAGTACCACCAGAATCACAACATTAGAGACTTGCCCTGAGAAAGTGGGCACAAAGATTGTTCCCAAATAAATAGAAAGGTCGTGCAGAAAGCAAACACAATCATAATTTCATCACAAAGAACATCAAGACATTAGTGGTGCAGTGAGAATAAAATGTTTGGTTTTACCTAACTGTAGCAGGTGAAATGATCCACCAGCCAATAGTGGCAAAGTGAGATTTGAATAAATACAGCGCAAATGGAACTTTGCATCAAACTTTACCTTGTAGCTTCCACATTTTACCAAGCAGAAGGGGCAAGCAAAATCTTCAGTGACTGGTAAGAAAAGACCAATATAAGAAACAAAAAAAAACAAGAAGAGCAAAGAATCACGAACCAACCAGAAGTTTTTACCAACAAATGTCAATAAGTGACATAAACTGACCATAGGTAATTGCGCAAATCTAACACTGGATCTTTGTCATGATCAGCATTCACAACAAAGGACTAAAAAAACACGGCTGGAGCTATACGGCATTCAATCAGCAATACGTACGTTAGTACATGCGGTCATGGGTAAACATATGCCTTAAACTACGCCACCAAATACAGCACATAGCACTCCTTCTATGATTAAATTAAGATACTTTGGTCTCCCATGCTGAACACGTTCGTAAATTTATTCTTCCAATTTCAATGTTACACTATCCTTCTGAAGCGCTACAGATCATATGAGGTGTGTGCTTTCTGTCTTATGCACCAGCATTTTCAGTAATTGCATCTTTTTTAACGGAGCATATCTGACTTTTGCGTTTATGGTAATGACACAGAACTTGATTTTCAGAACAAAAAAATGCACAATTCATAATTAATCAAATGGATATGACTGATGTTGTAAAGAGAGAAATTTATAAGCCATTTCTTGAGTTAAAAACATATCAGTACATTAAAACCATTATACTTACCATTACCGAACTTAGCTCGCCAGCTTTAGTTCCAGGATCATATGCTAACCTAAAGCGTAACAGCATAAAGTTCTCCACTAGGTTACTAGCTATGGCACCACAATTAGTGTGACAAAGTAATAAGATTACCACCATCAAACAGAAGTAGCTATTATTCCAACATGTGTACCATGAAAGGGTCTTAGCAGAATATCTTTTAATAGTTCAATGCTGGTGAATCATTTATTCAGATATCTAACATATCTAGTTCATTACTTTTCAGTCAGGTATAAGGAGAAAATGTGGAACACCTAGAAAAAATGTCAAACACATGATACAAACAAGTGTGAGTGGAAGTGTGGAACTGAAAAATACATGAACCCAAATGTTTGTGTAAGGGATAACCTTCAGTCTTTTGCATAGTATTGTTGTAGTACTTGAAGTTGAAAAGCACATTACCAGCTCTTAACCTGTGTGGAAAACAAAAAAATTATATCTGCTCAATTGGTCATATTGAAACGCAAATGCATTTGTAGAGATGAAAGTAAAAGCAAAGTGTCACACTAAGACCTGGCCAGACAACAGGTGCTTCGGTTAGGCTAAGGTCACACAAGAGCACAACAAACCTGAGCCGGTAGCCAAAACCTCACCACTAGGCACTAACAGAAATTTGATATACTGACTCCATTCCTTTACCTGCCCTTTCAGGCATCTAAATCTATATAGAAGGTACCAATACATGTTTGTGGAATCCACACAATTTGAACCATCCATCCAACTTTCACCGAATGATTCAGAATTTTAGTTGGACTTTCTCAGATTCGGCTTTAATTGCACAATAATCCTCTTAATAAACCTCCATCTTATTTATTTTCCTCCTACCTTAATTGTAAGTGAAATCCTAATCCCTCCTCTGATTTCTCTTGTGTGCACTCACTCACTCTGTGTGCTCTTCTCTCAACAACGCTTTATGGGCAAGGTGACATATTTCCCCCCTCTTCTCCCCACGCACACATGCCCACTTCCCTCTCGATATCTGCCACCTTTGCGGCTCACCTGCCAATCGCCCCCACTGCGCTATCTATTGTGTGGCGCTGAGAACTTCTTTGTGTTTGCAATATGTTCATTTCATTTTGCATTATGTCCCTATGACCAATGCCATCACTTTCTTCAACTATATTTCAGGAAAGCCACTAAAAGTAATATAATGATCTGAAGGTATTTTCTATGGAAAATCTAGAACTATTATTTGAACATGACAAATCAGTATATATTTGTGTATATTAGCACCCAATTTAAAAGATAGACTCCACGCATTCTAAAACAACACCTAACAATTAGCCCGCTCAACTGTCACAGATGTCCAGTTTTCACCCTCAACTATGAAACAGAACATTTAACAGCCTGTCCATGTTGGTGTTGCCACATTTGGTACATGCCATCCACACACATAAAATGTTCGCAGCAAGCAGCAAGCTCAGCTGCGCTGACTGCAAAACAGTGGCCATCTACTAAACCCTGTCAAAAACTCAAAATAGATATCTTCGAACCAAGCTTTCCAAGCAAGTAAATGCAGTTACTCACGACTCTATTACAATAAATAGAGATATAGATATGCAATTACATGTAGTAGTGTTACCTTATGATATGTGGTAATGATGAAGGTGGGACACCACTGTATGAGTAACTACTATATGGAGATTCAGACATGTCTTTTGCACCAGCTTCTTGAGCAGATATGCCTACTTGGAGTTGATATGAACCCTGCAACAATAATACAAATCTCAGAGAAGCTACGGAAGTAAATAACAGAACATACTGCAGTAAGGTGCTGCCATCCTATATAGAAAATACTTACCACTTAAATGCGGAAACAATTATTAGATAAAAAATAAAGTAACAGGGATAAACTTACCGCAGCATCAACCTTATGAGAGCAAAATGTCAAGCAACTGTCCTGCTCCATAAATTTCGGCTGCATATATAACAAAAGGAAAGGCAAGTAGATCAACATATAGTCAAGTACGGGCATCTTTGGTTCAAGGCTAACTTTGCTTAAGCAATGTGTGGCTTACCGCAAAAGAGTGGCTAACAAAATTAAAGCCACAAGTGTGGCAAAAGATTGTGTCTATGACACATGGGCCATATAGGTAGTTAAGTGTGTGGTAAAAAATGAGTTGTGCAAAAGATTGTGTCTATGACACATGGGCCATATAGGTAGTTAAGTGTGTGGCAAAAAAAGAGTATGTACCTCAAAAAACTGTGGCTTGCCTATGGTTAAGCATGGCAAGTTGTGCAAAAGATTGTGTCTATGACATATAGGCCATGTAGGTAGTTATGTGTGGCAAAAAACAAGTATGTACCTCAAAAAGCTGTGGCTTGCCTATGCTTAAGCGTGGCAAGTTGTGACTGGGAACCAAACAACCCCTAAGATTGGCAAGTAGTTGCCACTACACTGCATATTCTCTCTCTTGATTTAACAATTTTCTATTAAAAACAAAAAAGATAGCAGATGAACTGAATGAAACACATTTGCACAATCACTGGAATAACCATAAACTACAATTTCAACCTTTACTGTTAATGTTCATCTTATAATATGTTCAGTTATCTTGATGCAAATTGCACTGCTAATTTGACGATTTTCCATCTGAACTTCTGGAATGGGATGTGCTAATTAATTGCAAGCACTACAGCCTTCTAGATAGCAGAAGGTACATGGGGTAGATCGTCAAAATTTAACGTACAGGTAGCTAAGGTAATTTATTTAGTTGAAACATGCTTCAGGTGCTGCAAAAGGATTTTGCTTCATCCATCCTATGGTTAAATACTACAGAAAATTTGCAGTGCATACAATAGGAACATTAAAGCTTAAAACCATGAGCAAGTTGAATTGGCATACCTCTAAGAAACTTGGGCTCATACTAACTGCAGAAGCCAACTCCACTGTATGTCCCAAATTTAAAGTTACACAGTTCTCCAAAGACGAACCAAGTAGATCAATTGGTATTTTACCCCAGAAACATTTCCCTTCAAGCTCTGACAAAATGAATCACATAGATGATAGTAAATAACTGCACTCAACAACACTACAAATCATAAGTGGTTTCTGAGATTCAATGTGTTCTTTACACTTTATTTCAGAAGGCACATGTGCAAATACTAGCCAGTATGGGTGACTGACAATAACTATACCCTAAAAGGAGATAAAATAATCTAAACTAATGCATACATGGCCTAGTAGCCCCTTGTCAAAAACCGATAATGCAATGTTTAAGGATACTTTTCATTTGATTCTCCTAACCACAGTAAAGTCGGTAAACATAGCCAGATCTTGCTCACCTACACTTTGTTAAGTAGTTATCCATGGATTAAAGGAATGTTTGTTAACTATTTTTATTTCCAACGACTGTAATACTAATCTTCCATGCAAGAGAAGGTCTGGTAAGTTGCTGTTGGCTGTGAGATAGGTGGTTCCAAGGGTTGGATTGGTTTGGCCAAGAATATTGGGCGTGAACTAGCTTAGCATACTGGGAGATAAACATAGTGTGATCACTGGTTTTCATTCTTGTCAAGAATTGGGCATTTGAGAATGCAATTGTATCTTCCACCACATGATAAGCAACAGTAACTGGCTAGTGGTAACTCAACCTGTGTGGCACACATTTTGTGTGGCACACATTTTGTGTGGCTGTCTAAATGACTTACTTGCTACTCCCTCTGTAAACTAATATAAGAGTGTTTAGATCACTACTTTAGTGATCTAAACGCTCTTATATTAGTTTACGGAGGGAGTAAGTTTTAACATATTGTGTTAAACAACTATAAGCATGCACTTATTCTAGTAACTGTTTAGTATTTTTTTCACAAAATAACAACCACAAACTTACTTTGGAGAGCAGAGCCTTCCACATGGTCCACAGAGAAGTTACTTTCACCAAGATTTTCCCCAACTTGCCCTTCCGAAACTAAAAAGGGAACCAAATGTGATGATGGTGAAGAAATGTAAAACCATAAACATCACATATGAAGCACGTCATACCACAGCTGATAAGGATAATGTTAAGGTTGCAAGCTCGGGAGGTTGATAAATTCTTGATGTCTGGAATTATAAATGTAGCTTTGGTGCGACCTTTATTACCAAATTCACTAAAAGCTGTAAGCAAACAAGCCCGACTGAATCGATATATCGGAGAATGCTGCAAAACATTATGCATTAATGAGATAAGAGATCATTTGGTACAAAATGTTGCATGTGTGGAACTAAAAAAAAGGCAGACTTACCCCTTCAAGCGAAATATTACTAGTAGGTGTAGCCAACAGAACATAAAGAGGAAAGATATTCTGTTCTGGCAACTCAGTATTTGTACTTCGAGATAGTGATACCGTTATCTGAATCCTACATCCATAGCACAGACACTGATCAATATTTACACGATGAATAGACAATTAAATCCAAAAGTGGCTAGTACATAGTTTAACAGACATTACACCTGAGAACTTAATCACTTGGGCCTTGTTTGGCCAAGCTACCGTTTCAGCTTCTACTAGGGTGTGTTTGTGGTGGTTTCGAGCTGTTGGGCGAACGAATTTGTCGAGGGCCATGAGAAAAGCTAGCGAATTGTTAAAGCCCGGGCACACCGTAAACTAAAGTACTTCACTTTGCTCTACGAAGAACCATACTTTTTTTGCGAATACCAAGAGCCATACTTGAATAAACATCATGTGTATAGTACACACACTAAAGTCCCATAGATCACAAATGTACCAAATGTGTAATACAATATATAGTACCACCTCTGTTTCAAATACCAGGCGTATTAAGTTTCAGTAGAACAAACATTTGACCAGGAATTAAACTATTGCTATGTAACAATTGAGCTACAAAGACATAACCACAAATTTGTGCTTTAGAAGATGACTCTAATGATATCAATTTCAGTCCACAAAATTCTAGTACTTTAGAAGATGGGTTTAATGTAATGCTCATGCTAGGATCACACTGTGCGTGAGTGTGTGACCCCTCCGACATGACCTATCTGGAAAAATATCCTAACCCTAACACAGAGCGTCTCACTCATGTGTATCGCATGTAGGAAAACCCCTGGCAAGATCCCAGTCATGCCATGTCACCGCCAGCATGCCGTTCTTTTGCCTGCCATACCCTGGTTCGATTGGACTAAAATTGATCCGCTTTGCCAAATTAAGGGAGGCAGATGCATGATTTGCAAGGTGGCATGCCTAAGTGTTTCCACTTGCCAAGTTTATCGACTTCTGATGCATTTCTCTTCTACTTTTTATGATCATGTATGTGCTAACTGTTGCATGGCCTACCTAGGCAATGGCATTCGGAAGGGAAATTATCAATCCAATTAGTTTCCAAATGACTAAATAAGCATTAAGAATAATGAAAAAATCATACTACGTTCTTCAAATTATTGGGTGGAGTAGGATCTACGGTTTGATACTACTGTGTTCAGAGCATTTCCAATTTGATTCAACTCTAATCGTAACAACCTTATGTACGCGGTTCCAAGAGAGCTAAAGGAATCAGCAAAGTACATAATAGTGAAGTCTCTGCAATTCGCAAATAAAAAATAGTGAAGTGTCCACTATGTAAAAAAGAAAATACGTTTTGAAACAGGACAGTCCTTTCTTTTTCTCGACATGTTGGATTTGGATCACAACAATTCCGAGTGTCAGCATGTTCTGCAGTAGAGTCAAAGTGTGTACCTCTTTTTTCGGCTTGCATGTATCTTGTAATGAAGGCATCTTTGCAGAAAAGCGGGCTGTAAAAGTCAGTGAGAGATCATTGGTATCTCAAATCACTAGCACATGATGGTTATGTGATAAACACATGTGATTCATGTCAAATGAAGCTGCAAAATTAAGATGGAACTTACATTTCTAATGGCTCGCCGCTGAATAATATTGTATAGCTCAACTGGCTTGCAGTACAACGCAAAACTTTCTTCAGCAGCAAGCTGCTCATCTGGAGATAATCGAGCTCTCAGCTGTTGCTGGCGCATCTGGTCTGCAGACTGAGGGTAACTGAATTCACACCCAGCGTCCCTGCATGTATGCAGCACCAACATCAAAAGAAGAAGATACATTCATCTCATCTCACTATTAAGATCAAGAAAACCATCTACCATATATACATGAGTGCATATCTGCAAAGCAGCTGAACAGTTACAGAATAACTAAGCTACTTTTCAGAATCTGGATACAACCAAGGTGGGCCACACAGATTTCCAGTGATTAATTCTTAGAAATAAAAATGGCCAATTACTAGTTTCCAGGTGCAACCAGCCGACATAGGTTACCAACCAGGGATGAGTCAATAGACAATACTCATTTATTAATTTCCAAATGCAACCAAGGTAAGCTCTGAATATACTCACACATTAATTCTTGGAAGTAGTCACTTACAGTGAAAAGAACTTCACTATCCCACAAAGCATCCGACACACACAGAGACCACAGTGCAGTATCCAACTGCGATTCTAACATTGTACCTAATTTTTTTTTCTCCTGGGTTGCCCACACAGACATAACCAGGCAAATTCGACACAACTCAAGTAACAAGTAGCACGAGTATAGCATAAGCACAGCAACAACAAAATAGGTTAGGGGGGAGAGGCGTACGCTGCGTCCCGGGCAGGTAAAGGTAGGCCAGGCATCCTCCTCGCTGCCGCCGAGCGCCTCAGGGTCGCGGACGGGCGGATTTAACAAGGGGCGTCAACCGGCGGGGACTGGTCTAGATGGTGCGCCGGCACACCAGAAATTTGTAGAGGTTAAATTAGTTAGGGTTCGATTTGAGTGATAATAATCACTGGATGGAAGAAATCGCGGCCATACCTCAAAGACCGATGTCGAAGCTCGCGGACGGGGTGGAGAGAGCAGGGACGGCGACGGCGGCGGCGTCGAGGCGCGTCAGTGGCGGCGGCGTCGAGGCGCGTCAGTGGCGGCGACGTTCCGGTCGTGAGGCGTCGGCGACGGCGCGGCGGCGGAGAGAGATTTAGAGCCGCATTGGACCGGAAGGGAGCACCAGAAGAAGAAATTAGTTTTTCCTTTTCCTCTTTATTTTATCAACTACCTCCGAGCCTCCGCGTCGATCCGAGACTTTGAGCGTCCGATCATAATGATGAATGTACCGGAAGCATTTGCTTTTCCGAACCTCCACGTCGATTCGAGACTTTGAGCCGTCCGATCATAATCGTGGATGCATCAGTGGACGCATCGAAACGATCTGCTTTTCCGAGCCTCCACGTCGATGTGAGAATTTGAGCCGTCCGATCATAATCGTGGACGCATCGAAAGGATTTGCTTTTCCGCAAGGCGTTTCTTTCCTTGTTCGCGTCATTTCACGTTAGTTGACTGGCCCAACTTATCATCGTTGTTACTCTACAAACTGATCCAGAGGCCCTATAGTGAACCAGCCCAACACGCCATGGGCCTCACACCACATAACCGTGACACAGCCATGTGACAACTTCTAAGATTCTCTCGGCCCGACGAGCGCCCACGGCGATATTTCCGCATCGAACCGCATCATCTACTAGCGGCGTTGTATCCATGGTGATGGGGCTCCTAATTCATACGTTTTACTTCCTTCTTCTGTCGCCATTAATGCAAGATGGTGGTGGATGTGTCGTGTGCGTTAACTATACCTTTTGATTTGCTTCATCTATCTATATAGCCTTTTGGTCATCCCATAATGAGCAATGCTACACAGCCGATGATTTTGCGGACGATGCATGGACGACATAGGCTAATAATTGTTGGATTGAATCCCTCCATACCTAAGCAACGTCAGATCCTACCATCGTCACCTGTCATGCATAACAAGTCGTGTGTGCAGCTATTCCGTCCCATAATAGTTTTGTGTTTGTTTTTTCCTCCTATCAATCCGCAATGCCTTGTCTTCCATCCACCGCCACCTGAAGAGGAGATGGGACAGCATCTATAGGTGGCAAGATCCACACACGTGGGCGACATTCTCACAAAGGTGTCGCTGCACCGCCCGTTCCACATTCCATCACTAGCAGAGAAGCGTTGAGGGTCGAAGCCAACATGGCACACATCAATGAGAGGATGGTGTCGGTGTCAAATTCGGCGGATCTCAGTTAGGGGGTCCCGAACTGTGGATATTGAATCAATGGGGAACAAGGGACGCAGAACACGATATTTACCCGGTTCGGGCCCTCTCTAAGAGGTAATACCCTACGTCCTGCTTGATTATATTGCTTGTGTATATGGGGATTACAGAGTTGATCTATATGGGGATTACAGAGTTGATCTACCTCGAGATCAGAGGAACTAAACCCTAACTAGTAGGATGGCGATTGTTCTCCTCGTCTCTACGGACTAACCCCCTGGTTTATATAGACACCAGGGATACTAGGGTTTACAGATAGTCGGTTACATCAAGGAAACACCAGATCTTTCATCTTGACTTGGGGTACACAGCAAGGCACAAGTGTCTTCGGTCCGGACACGGTGCAGTCCAACAATATGGCCCGTGTGAGATGAGCCGGCACCCCGAGAATCCCCTAATCCATGACTCCCTCAGTAGCCCCTGAACTAGCCTTCAACGTCGGTTTCATATATCTCCCATGACTGCAGGCTCTGGCTTGCAGGCGAGTTCCCATTCTCCTGAGTGTTCGAAATAATCCTCCTCCGGAGAAGTCTTCAAATGATGCTTGATCAAATTCAGCCATACGCCGAGCCGTGTCCGAAGTCCGACCTATCTGTTTCACTTAGCCCCGAGGGACAATCGTTCGAGTGTGAACAGTATCCTTGACTGACAACTTTTGGCGAAGGGCCGCGCCCGATTATAAACATAAAGACTTGATACGCGGCTCGAGGTCACCCCTTCATAGGCACGTCTCTTCGACGTGGAGATCATGTCCCATTTTTTAAGGGATTCGATCAATGATTTCACAGCATCCCACTCACGCATAATGCCACAACTTTATCGGGAATAGGCGAGGTGAGCGGCACATTTATATGACTATTGGTATTACTGAAGGAAATATGCCCTAGAGGCAATAATAAAGTTATTATTTATTTCCTCATATCATGATAAATGTTTATTATTCGTGCTAGAATTGTATTAACCGGAAACATGATACATGTGTGAATACATAGACAAACTTAATGTCACTAGTATGCCTCTACTTGACTAGCTCATTAATCGAAGATGGTTATGTTTCCTAACCATAGACATGTGTTGTCATTTGATTAATGGGATCACATCATGAGGAGAATGATGTGATGGACTTGACCCATTCCGTTAGCTTAGCACTTGATCATTTAGTATGTTGCTATTGCTTTCTTCATGACTTATACAAGTTCCTACAACTATGAGATTATGCAACTCCCGTTTACCGAAGGAACATTTTGTGTGCTACCAAACATCACAACGTAACTGGGTGATTATAAAGGAGCTCTACAGGTGTCTCCAAAGGTACATGTTGAGTTGGCGTATTTCGAGATTAGGTTTTGTCACTCCGATTGTCGGAGAGGTATTTCTGGGCCCTCTCGGTAATGCACATCACTATAAGCCTTGCAAGCAATGTAGCTAATGAGTTAGTTACGGAATGATGCATTACGTTAGGAGTAAAGAGACTTCCCGGTAACGAGATTGAACTAGGTATTGAGATACCGACGATCGAATCTCGGGCAAGTAACATACAAATGACAAAGGGAACAATGTATGTTGTTATGCGGTTTGACCGATAAAGATCTCCGTAGAATATGTAGGAGCCAATATGAGCATCCAGGTTCCGCTATTGGTTATTGACCGAAAACAGTTCTAGGTCATGTCTACATAGTTCTCGAACCCGTAGGGTCCGCACGCTTAAGGTTTCGTTGATAGTTTTATTATGAGTTTATGAGTTTTGATGTACCGAAGGTTGTTCGGAGTCCCGGATGTGATCACGGACATGACGAGGAGTCTCGAAATGGTCGATACATAAAGATCGATATATTGGACGACTATATTTGGACACCGGAAAGATTCCGGGTGAGATTGGGACAATACCAGAGCTCCGGGAGGTTATCGGAACCCCCCGGGAGGTATATGGGCCTTATTGGGCCTTAGTGGAAAGGAGGGAGAAGAAGCAAAGGAGGCCCCCCCCCAAGCCCAATCCAAATTGGAAGGGGTCCCCCCCCCCTTTCCTTCTTCCCTCCCCCCTTCCTTCCCTCTCCCTCTCCTAATAGGAAAGGGGGAGTCCTACTCCCGGTTGGGGTTGGACCCCCCCCCCTAGGGCGCGCCAACCCCCCTTGGCCGGCCCCCTCCTCCACTCCTTTATATACGGGGGAGGGGGCACCCCATA
>NC_057807.1:326913491-326923703 GCF_018294505.1 Triticum aestivum | reverse complement strand
GACAACAATTGATCTCTTGATCTCTTAACCGTGTGCGGTGCCCCCCTCCACCATAGTCCTCGATAATATTGTAGCGGTGCTTAGGCGAAGCCCTGCGACGGTAGAACATCAAGATCGTCACCACGCCGTCGTGCTGACGGAACTCTTCCCCGACATTCTGCTGGATCGGAGTACGGGGATCGTCATCGAGCTGAACGTGTGCTAGAACTCGGAGGTGCCGTAGTTTCGGTGCTTGATCGGTCGGGCCGTGAAGACGTACGACTACATCAACCGTGTTGTTCTAGCGCTTCCGCTTTCGGTCTACGAGGGTACGTGGACAACACTCTCCCCTCTCGTTGCTATGCATCACCATGATCTTGCGTGTGTGTAGGATTTTTTTTGAAATTACTATGTTCCCCATCAGTGGCATCCGAGCCAGGTTTTATGCGTAGATGTTATATGCACGAGTAGAACACAAGTGAGTTGTGGGCGATACAAGTCATATTGCTTACCAGCATGTCATACTTTGGTTCAGCGGTATTGTTGGATGAAGCGGCCTGGACCGACATTACGCGTATGCTTACGCGAGACTGGTTTTACCGCCATGCTTTGCACACAGGTGACTAGCGGGTGTCTGTTTCTCCAACTTTAGTTGAACCGAGTGTGGCTACGCCCGGTCCTTGCGAAGGTTAAAACAGCACTAACTTGACGAACTATCGTTGTGGATTTGATGCGTAGGTAAGAATGGTTCTGCTCAGCCCGTAGCAGCCACGTAAAATTTGCAACAACAAAGTAGAGGACGTCTAACTTGTTTTTGCAGGGCATGTTGTGATGTGATATGGTCAAGACGTGATGCTATATTTTATTGTATGAGATGATCATGTTTTGTAACCGAAGTTATCGGCAACTGGCAGGAGCCATATGGTTGTCGCTTTAATGTATGAAATGCAAACGCCTTGTAATTGCTTTACTTTATCACTAAGCGGTAGCGATAGTCGTAGAAGCAATAGATGGCGTAATGACAACGATGCTACGATGGAGATCAAGGTGTCGCGTCGGTGATGATGGTGATCACGATGGTGCTTCGGAGATGGAGATCACAAGCACAAGATGATGATGGCCATATCATATCACTTATATTGATTGCATGTGATGTTTATCCTTTATGCATCTTATCTTGCTTTGATTGACAGTAGCATTTTAAGATGACCTCTCACTAATTATCAAGAAGTGTTCTCCCTGAGTATGCACCATTGCGAAAGTTCTTCGTGCTGAGACACCACGTGATGATCGGGTGTGATAGGCTCTACATTCAAATACAACGGGTGCAAAACAGTTGCACACACGGAATACTCAGGTTAAACTTGACGAGCCTAGCATATACAGATATGTCCTCGGAACACGGAGACCGAAAGGTCGAACGTGAATCATATAGTAGATATGATCAACATAGTGATGTTCACCATTGAAACTACTCCATCTCACGTGATGATTGGACATGGTTTAGTTGATTTGGATCATGTGATCACTTAGATGACTAGAGAGATGTCTGTCTAAGTGGGAGTTCTTTAGTAATATGATTAATTGAACTTAAATTTATCATGAACTTAGTACCTGATAGTATTTTGCTTGTCTATGTTTGTTGTAGATAGATGGCTCGTGCTGTTGTTCCGTTGAATTTTAATGTGTTCCTTGAGAAAGCTAAGTTGAAAGATGATGGTAGAAATTACACGAACTGGGTCCATAACTTGAGGACTATCCTCATTGCTGCACAGAAGAATTACGTCCTAGAAGCACCGCTGGGTGCCAGGCCTGCTGCAGATGCAACTGACGATGTTAAGAACGTCTGGCAGAGCAAAGCTGATGACTACTCGATAGTTTAGTGTGCCATGCTTTACGGCTTGGAACCGGGTCTTCAACGACGTTTTGAACGTCATGGAGCATATGAGATGTTCCAGGAGTTGAAGTTAATATTTCAAGCAAATGCCCGGATTGAAAGATATGAAGTCTCCAATAAGTTCTATAGCTGTAAGATGGAGGAGAATAGTTCTGTCAGTGAACATATACTCAAAATGTCTGGGTATAATAATGACTTGATTCAAGGAGTTAATCTTCCTGATGATAGTGTCATTGACAGAATTCTTCAATCACTACCACCAAGCTACAAGAGCTTCATGATGAACTATAATATGCAAGGGATGGACAAGACTATTCCCGAGCTCTTCACAATGCTAAAAGTTGCGGAGGTAGAAATCAAGAAGGAGCATCAAGTGTTGATGGTCAATAAGACCACCAGTTTCAAGAAAAAGGGTAAAGGGAAGAAGAAGGGGAACTTCAAGAAGAACAGCAAACAAGTTGCTGCTCAAGAAAAGAAACCCAAGTCTGGACCTAAGCCTGAAACTGAGTGCTTCTACTGCAAGCAGACTGGTCACTGGAAGTGGAACTGCCCCAAGTATTTGGCGGATAAGAAGGATGGCAAGGTGAACAAAGGTATATGTGATATACATGTTATTGATGTGTACCTTACTAATACTCGTAGTAGCACCTGGGTATTTGATACTGGTTCTATTGCTAATATTTGCAACTCGAAACAGGGACTACGGATTAAGCGAAGATTGGCTAAGGACGAGGTGACGATGCGCGTGGGAAATGGTTCCAAAGTCGATGTGATCGCGGTCGGCACGCTACCTCTACATCTACCTTCGGGATTAGTTTTAGACCTAAATAATTGTTATTTGGTGCCAGCGTTAAGCATGAACATTATATTTGGATCTTGTTTAATGCGAGACGGTTATTCATTTAAATCTGAGAATAATGGTTGTTCTATTTATATGAGTAATATCTTTTATGGTCATGCACCCTTGAAGAGTGGTCTATTTTTATTAAATCTCGATAGTAGTGATACACATATTCATAATGTTGAAGCCAAAAGATGCAGAGTTGATAATGATAGTGCAACTTATTTGTGGCACTGGCGTTTAGGTCATATTGGTGTAAAGCGCATGAAGAAACTCCATACTGATGGACTTCTGGAATCACTTGGTACTTGCGAACCGTGCCTCACGGGCAAGATGACTAAAACTCCGTTCTCTGGAACTGTGGAGCGAGCAACTGATTTGTTGGAAATCATACATACTGATGTATGCAGTCCGATGAATACTGAGGCTCGCGGCGGGTATCGTTATTTTCTCACCTTCACAGATGATTTGAGCAGATATGGGTATATCTACTTGATGAAACACAAGTCTGAAACATTTGAAAAGTTCAAAGAATTTCAGAGTGAAGTGAAAAATCATCGTAACAAGAAAAAAAAATTCTACGATCTGATAGTGGAGGAGAATATTTGAGTTACGAGTTTGGTTTACATTTGAAACAATGCGGAATAGTTTCGCAACTCACGCCACCCAGAACACCACAACGAAATGGTGTGTCCGAACGTCGTAATCGTACTTTACTAGATATGGTGCAATCTATGATGTCTCTTACTGATTTACCGCTATCATTTTGGGGTTATGCTTTAGAGACGGCCGCATTCAAGTTAAATAGGGCACCATCAAAATCCGTTGAGACGACGCCTTATGAACTGTGGTTTGGCAAGAAACCAAAGTTGTCGTTTCTTAAAGTTTGGGGTTGCGACGCTTATGTGAAAAAACTTCAACCAGATAAGCTCGAACCCAAATCGGAGAAATGTGTCTTCATAGGATACCCAAAAGAAACTATTGGGTACACCTTCTATCACAGATCTGAGGGCAAGATTTTTGTTGCTAAATTCAGATCCTTTCTAGAGAAGGAGTTTCTCTCGAAAGAAGTGAGTGGGAGGAAAGTAGAACTTGATGAGGTAACTGTACCTGCTCCTTTATTGGAAAGTAGTTCATCACAAGAAACGGTTCCTGTGACAACTACACCAATCAGTGAGGAAGCTAATGATATTGATCATGAAACTTCACATCAAGTTACTACCAAACCTCGTAGGTCAACCAGAGTAAGATCCGCACCAGAGTGGTACGGTAATCCTATTCTGGAAGTCATGTTACTTGACCATGACGAACCTACGAACTATGAGGAAGCGATGATGAGCCCAGATTTCGCAAAATGGCTTGACGCCAGAAATCTGAGATGGGATCCATGTATGAGAACAAAGTATGGACTTTGGTTGACTTGCCCGATGATCGGCAAGCCATCGAGAATAAATGGATCTTCAAGAAGAAGACTGACGTTGATGGTAATGTAATTGTCTACAAAGCTCGACTTGTTGCGAAAGGTTTTCGACAAGTTCAAGGGGTTAACTACGATGAGACTTTCTCACCCGTAGCGATGCTTAAGTCTGTCCGAATCATGTTAGCAATTTCCGCATTTTATGATTATGAAATATGACAAATGGATGTCAAAACTGCATTCCTGAATGGATTTCTGGAAGAAGAGTTGTATATGATGCAACCGGAAGGTTTTATCGATCCAAAAGGTGCTAACAAAGTGTGCAAGCTCCAGCGATCCATTTATGGACTGGTGCAAGCCTCTCGGAGTTGGAATAAATGCTTTGATAGTGTGATCAAAGCATATGGTTTTATACAGACTTTTGGAGAAGTATGTATTTACAAGAAAGTGAGTGGGAGCTCTGTAGCATTTCTGATATTATATGTGGATGACATATTGTTAATTGAAAATGATATAGAATTTCTGGATAGCATAAAGGGATACTTGAATAAAAGTTTTTCGATGAAAGACCTCGGTGAAGCTGCTTACATATTGGGCTTCAAGATCTATAGAGATAGATCAAGACGCTTAATTGGACTTTCACAAAGCACATACCTTGATAAAGTTTTGAAAAAGTTCAAAATGGATCAGGGAAAGAAAGGATTCTTGCCTGTATTACAATGTGTGAAGTTGAGTCAGACTCAATGCCCGACCATAGCAGAAGATAGAGAGAAAATGAAAGATGTTCCCTATGCTTCAGCCATAGGCTCTATCATGTATGCAATGATGTGTACCAGACCTGAGTTATGCTTAGCAATAAGCTTGGAAGGGAGGTACCAAAGTAATCCAGGAGTGGATCACTGGACAGCGGTCAAGAATATCCTGAAATACCTGAAAAGGACTAAGGATATGTTTCTCGTTTATGGAGGTGACAAAGAGCTAGTCGTAAATGGTTACGTCGATGCAAGCTTTGGCAGTGATCCGGACGATTCTAAATCGCAAACCGGATACGTGTTTTTATTGAACAGTGGAGCTGTCAGTTGGTGCAGTTCTAAACAAAGCGTCGTGGCAGGATCTACAAGCGGAGTACATAGCTGCTTCGGAAGCAGCAAATGAAGGAGTCTGGATGAAAGAGTTCATTTCTGATCTAGGTGTCATACCTAGTGCATCGGGACCAATGAAGACCTTCTGTGACAATACTGGTGCAATTGCCTTGACAAAGGAATCCAGATTTCACAAGAGACCAAGCACATCAAGAGACACTTCAATTCCATCTGGGACCAAGTCCAGGTGGGAGACATAGAGATTTGCAAGATACATACGGATCTGAATGTTGCAGACATGTTGACTAAACCTCTTCCACAAGCAAAACATGATCAGCACCAAGACTCCATGGGTGTTAGAATCATTACTGTGTAATCTAGATTATTGACTCTAGTGCAAGTAGGATACTGAAGGAAATATGCCCTAGAGGCAATAATAAAGTTATTATTTATTTCCTCATATCATGATAAATGTTTATTATTCATGCTAGAATTGTATTAACCAGAAACATGATACATGTGTGAATACATAGACAAACTTAATGTCACTGGTATGCCTCTACTTGACTAGCTCATTAATCGAAGATGGTTATGTTTCCTAACCATAGACATGTGTTGTCATTTGATTGACGGGATCACATCATTAGGAGAATGATGTGATTGACTTAACCCATTCCGTTAGCTTAGCACTTGATCATTTAGTATGTTGATATTGCTTTCTTCATGACTTATACAAGTTCCTACAACTATGAGATTATGCAACTCCCATTTACCGGAGGAACACTTTGTGTGCTACCAAACATCACAACGTAACTGGGTGATTATAAAGGAGCTCTACAGGTGTCTCCAAAGGTACATGTTGAGTTGGCGTATTTCGAGATTAGGTTTTGTCACTCCGATTGTCGGAGAGGTATCTTTGGGCCCTCTCGGTAATGCACATCACTATAAGCCTTGCAAGCAATGTAGCTAATGAGTTAGTTACATAATGATGCATTACGTTACGAGTAAAGAGACTTGCCGGTAACGAGATTGAACTAGGTATTGAGATACCGACGATCGAACCTCGGGCAAGTAACATACCAATGACAAAGGGAACAATGTATGTTGTTATGCGGTTTGACCGATAAAGATCTCCGTAGAATATGTAGGAGCCAATATGAGCATACAGGTTCCGCTATTGGTTATTGACCGGAAACAGTTCTAGGTCATGTATACATAGTTCTCGAACCCGTAGGGTCCGCACGCTTAAGGTTTCATTGACAGTTTTATTATGAGTTTATGAGTTTTGATGTACCGAAGGTTGTTCAGAGTCCCGGATGTGATCACAGACATGACGAGGAGTCTCGAAATGGTCGAGACATAAAGATCAATATATTGGACGACTATATTTGGACACCGGGAAGGTTCCAGGTGAGATTGGGACAATACCGGAGCTCCGGGAGGTTATCGGAACCCCCCGGGAGGTATATGTGCCTTATTGGGCCTTAGTGGAAAGGAGGGAGAAGAAGCAAAGGAGGGGGCGCCCCCCCAAGCCCAATCCGAATTGGGAAGGGGGCCGGCCCCCCTTTCCTTCTTCCCTCCCCCTCTTCCTTCCCTCTCCCTCTCCTAATAGGAAAGGGGGAGTCCTACTCCCGGTTGGGGTTGGACTCCCCCCTAGGGCGCGCCAACCCCCCTTGGCCGGCCCCCTTCTCCACTCCTTTATATACGGGGGAGGAGGGCACCCCATAGAGACAACAATTGATCTCTTGATCTCTTAGCCATGTGCAGTGCCCCCCTCCACCATAGTCCTCGATAATATTGTAGCGGTGCTTAGGCGAAGCCTTGTGACGGTAGAACATCAAGATCGTCACCACGCCATCCTGCTGACGGAACTCTTCCCCGACATTCTACTGGATCGGAGTACAAGGATCATCATCGAGCTGAACGTGTGCTAGAACTCAGAGGTGCCGTAGTTTCGGTGCTTGATCGGTTGGGCCGTGAAGACGTACGACTACATCAACTATGTTGTTCTAATGCTTCCGCTTTCGGTCTAGAGGGTACGTGGACAACACTTTCCCCTCTCGTTGCTATGCATCACCATGATCTTGCGTGTGCGTAGGAATTTTTTTGAAATTACTACGTTCCCCATCAATTACGACTGCTTATAAAAGGGAATAGCCACAATTGTCCCCATACGCCTTCTTGGTCCTCTCGCCACAACCCTTCCCAATCTACAAAGCTCGAGCGCTCCAACCCATCTCTTTGCTACGTCTCTGCTCCCCGTTCTTGCCGATGGCTGGATCTGGTGCGGGTGGGCAAGTGGGAGGCCTCGACCATCACCAATAAGGACATCGAGGACTTGAAGCGTGCCGGCTACCTCCCAGACGCCGTTGTTCATCGGGCCCCAGAAGTAGGTCAGGCCATCCCCACACCGCAGCATGGTAAGAGGGTGGTGTTCATCCCCCACTTAGTTCGAGGGCTAGGCTTTTCGCTCCACCCCTTCGTCTGAGGGTTGATGTACTTTTATGGGCTAGACTTTCATGATCTAGCCCCGAACTCCATCCTCCACCTTTCATCCTTCATCGTCATTTGTGAGGCTTTCCTCTGCATTCATCTGCACTTCGGCTTATGGCTGAAGGTATTCAATGTGAAGCCGAAGATTGTGGACGGCCAACAAGTGGATTGCGGGGGGAGCCATGGTTAGCAAGCTGACCCGTGTAGAGTGGTCGGTGGGCACGTTCATAGACACAGTCAAGGTTTGGCAGAGAGAGTGGTTTTATATCACAGAACCACGTGATGTGGCCTGGGCGGCGGCCCCGGAGTTCAGATCCGGGCCACCCATGGGGTTGACCTCGTGGACGAAGAAGAGCCCCGACTAGGTGTCTCCCGAAGAAGTGGAACTACTACAAAAGCGCATCCTCAGCGTGAAGAAGGCTAGCGTCAAGCTAACCAGTGTGATCCAGGTGATGCTCAATCGGCGCCTCCTCCCTTGCCAGCAGTGGGACACCCTGATGTGGGCATACAAGTCCGAAGACCCTACCACCGTGCGCCACTTCCTCGACACCACCTATGACAAGATGTGGAGGGCGCTATTCAAACCCCAGAAAGAGGATTGGCCAGTGGAAGACGAGGAGGACACTGGCCTCAACGCCGAACACCCTCCCAAGAAGGTAACAAGACTTTTATCTGTTCTAAAGTTGGACATTCATATTACAATAGATTGATTTTTCGCTCTCCTATTCCTGTGGGGTTGCCTCGAGAAGGCCGAGAAGATGAACAGCCCGGCCCCGCTTCCTGAAGACCCCCAGTTGGCTCAGCTGGAAGAAATACTGGCCGCAGCACCATATAAGGCGCCAGAGAAAAAGGAACACAAGAAAAATAAGAACCCCGCGAGGGAGGCCCGGGAGGGTCTCCTCCCGTGGATCCCTTTGGACACCAAGTCCGGGGACATCCATGTCCCCTCCACATACGAGGGGGAGCAGGACGAAGAGGGGGAAGAGGAGAGTGACTCTCCCCGTACCATTAAAAGAGCGGCCTCCGCTGAGGCCGAAGAGGGGCATCCTCCCCTGCCTCTGAAGAGGAGCGAGGGAAGTTGGTCATACCCAATGACAGTTCGGACTCTGATAAGGAGTCTGCAGCCTCCAAGAAGGTCCTGGGAAGGTGCGCAGGGTCAAGCCCCACACGAAAAGGTGGGAATCCGAACACTGTTTGAGCATTGGTTTTACTAACCCACCACTAACTACTTGTGCCTACTTATGTTGCAGCCTGCCGCGCGACCTCCCTACCACAAGATATCGGAGGGTACCTCTCCGCCAACCGATCTGGTGGAAAGAGGGGGCAACTTGCATTTTGCGCCTCCTCCCGTCGTTAGCGAGACCAGGGAGGTGCTATCCCAGAGGACCCCTCCCATAACAAACACGGGGGGTGACATTGATGTTGACATGGCCGAGGTTGACACTTCGGCCGCCAAAGACCAGGAGAAGGGGCTCGGGCAAACCGATCCCTCTGAGTAGATGATTTTGGAGCCTTCACGGCCTTCTGAAGTGTCATAGACACCCCTCAACAAAGGGGGAGCTGAGGCCCCACCGCTGGTGCCGAGCACCGGGGTTTGGGTTGCGGCAGAGTGGCTGGACCTGATGGAGGAGGCCGTGAATGACTCGTCCACAGAAGTCGAACATCACGCTGATACGTCTCCAACGTATCTATAATTTTTTTGTTCCATGCTCTTATATTGTCATTCTTGGATGTTTTACAATCATTTTATAGCAACTTTATATCATTTTTTGGGACTAACCTATTGACATAGTGCCCAGGGTCAGTTGCTGTTTTTTGCTTGTTTTTTACATCGCAAAAAATCAATACCAAACGCAGCGAAACTTTTTGGAGATTATTTCTGGACCAGAAGACACCCGGTGGGCCAAAGAAGTACCAGAGCGGAGCTCCTAGGGGAGCACAACCCACCAGGGCGCGCTTGGGGGCCTAGGCGCGCCCAGGTGAGTTGTGCCCACCTTGGTGGCCTCCCGCACCACCTCTTCGCCCTATAAATTCCCAAACATTCCAAAACCCCCAAAGAGAACCCTAGATCAGAAGTTCCGCCGCTGCAAGCCTCTATAGCCATGAAAAACCAATCTAGACCCCGTTCCGGCACCCTGCTGGAGGGGAAAATCATCACCGGTGGCCATCTTCATCATCCCGACGGTCACCATGATGAGGACACTACTGGAATCCAGTTATTTGCCGTCTGCCAGCTCTTTGCCGTCAAAGAAGGTCTTTGCCGTCGGCTTACATAAAACGGACGGCAAAGAACTGGTTGATGGCAAAGAAGGTCTTTGCCATCAGCTAGTTCTTTGCCGTCAGCTGGCTGACGACAAAGAGGGAGGTGGGCCCCACAAACAAGCAGCTAAAAAAAGATTATTTGCCGTCCGTTTGCGGATGGCAAAGGGGGCAGACGGCAAAGGGATTAACCTAACTAACGGCTGCCCCCACCCCGCCCCTCCCTCTCTCTCTCTCTCTCTCT